>NC_092094.1:43560173-43595173 GCF_045679555.1 Salvelinus alpinus
CTCTTGTCACATGCCCTTATCACCCAGGGCAACAGACTGCACGTCTTCAAACTGACATGATTATGACTGATGTGACCAGTCCAGGGCTGTGGCCTCCTTGTCTCACTTCCTCTTCCTCTCTGTTCTTCAGAAGTAGCCATTCACACGGAGGGGGGTCTGGTTACAGCCAGGGCTCTGATATGACCCACCGACAGACAGAGATAGGTGGAGGTTCCTGCTTTGGAGAAGGAGAATAACAGCAGACACAAACAGGTTAGTGTTTTGGCAGATGAAAGGACCTACTAAGTGTCGATGATTTGCTTGTTAGCTGCTACGAAACGCAGGTTTAGTTTAGCATGTTAGCATGTTAGCCAGACCCGTCCATTCCAAGACAACTGTCTACTCTAAAGCATCAGTTAAGCTTGTGTAACGGAGATAATAATGTGCCGCGAGCTCACTCCACAGACAGCTTGAAAATGTTGCCAGTGGAGCTATCGAAATTGGGTTCTTTTCAATAGCTCAATTGATTTGGTACGTTGTCAAGGAGGGCAGTACGTGTGTTTGCAATCAGAGGATCACGAGTTCGAGCCCGGTATGGGACAGGGACAGTGGAGGAAGCTATACTGTTAGCAACACACTGACTTTGGTTTCACTTGCTAGTAAATTCATTTACCGGTCTGTAAGTAAACAGATATGCTTCGGCTGTCAGCTTCAGCATGAGCAGGTTTGCAAATCCACTCAGACCAAATCATCTGAATAGCAACTGAGACCACTTTCTAGCCTACACTGTAATCTGACCTCTTTGAACCGGGGACAATAGATAGCTGGCTTGCAGAAACGCCTGAGCTAGCGGCTCCAGGTTGCCTGACATCAGGGTGGTCTACGGTGTCTCAGGAACAAGAGTGAGTGTGTGGGGCCTGACATCCACTATCCTGTTACAGCCGACCAAAGACACGGCAGTTCACATAAAACAATGTGAGACACAAGGTAATGGAGTGCTAAACACTGAGACAATCTCTCTCTCTCTGTCTCTCTCTCTGTCTCTCTCTCTCTCTCTCTCTCTCTCTCTCTCTCTCTCTCTCTCTCTCTCTCTCTCTCTCTCTCTCTCTCTCTCTCTCTCTCTCTCTCTCTCTTTCTCAATTCAATTCAATTGACTTTATTGACATGGCAAGTTCATTACTTACATTGTCAAAGTATACATATCGAAAAATAAAAATAAAATATATATGTATTTATATATAAATAAATGGTGGGACCAACAGCAATAATAATAGTAGGGGCGTGGAGTTTCTCTCTCTCTTTCTCTCTCTCTCTCTCTCTCTCTCAGCCACGACCGTATGTCAATGTCAAATGATATAAGATCCCTTCAGATAAATTAATTAAAATGTCCCTTTTGTCCTAAGCAGGCTTGTGGGAAGGTATATTTGTGGCTTTGTGGTTGTTCTGATGATGGCAGATTAAAGCAGCCCTCAGGTGATCTATTCATACATTCTGGTTACATTTGAAGGAGGTAGTGTCTCAGACAGATATCTAGCCCTGCTAATGGCTGCCAAGACGGGATGGAGGAGTTCTTCTGGGGGTGTCAGGTTTCAATCAAAAGCAACCACTCAGCAACTTCAGGTGAGTCCCGTTTGACGCTCGCTTAAGGTGACAGCTGGAAAGGGAGAGACGCTTTGCTGTTTGGGCACAGATACTGTACTATCTGCCCCTTCCCTGGCAGCCACAAGCATGGGGAACGTCTTCTCCTAATGCAGAGGGTGAGTCGTCCCTGAAAGATTCCTTTTATGACTGATGGCCATCTGGACCATTTCTGGGAGTTTTTTTCCGCTTTTTTTCTTCCCCTTTTAAATAGCAGTGAAATGTTGAAGGAAAACAAATGAAGAGACAGCCCTTTGAAAATGGATCTGTCCCAGCAGCCCCCTCCCTTGATCCCGCTGCTCCCCCTTTCCTCTTTCCCTCTTTCCCTCCCTCCCCTCATTCTGACCCACTCTTTTCACTTGCACGGGCGGGCTTGACGAAAGACTACACTTTACCCGTCTCACGCGTCGCTCCAAACTGGTCTGGGGATTGGTTGGGGTAGGAGGGGGGAAGGAGATGTGAATGGAAGGATGTCACGAGAGAGGATGATGCATATGGGGAGGGGGAGAAATACAGTTGAGTAGTCTGGACTGGATGTAAATTGAGGTGGGACAGAGGGAAAACAAAGGGGGCATATGATGGAGGGATAGAGAGAGGTAGAGAGAGCGGTAGAGAGCGGGATAGAGAGCGGGATAGAGAGCGGGATAGAGAGAGGTAGAGAGAGCGGGATAGAGAGCGGGATAGAGAGCGGGATAGAGAGCGGGATAGAGAGCGGGATAGAGAGCGGGATAGAGTTGGGGAAAGGGGTCTTTGTTCTGGACAGCTGAAGAATATTAGAGGGCTCAAACCGTTTGAGTGCCAGGGGCTTCAGGTGGTAGAGAGTCAGAGGTTGTGGAAGAGCTCAACAGAGGAGAGGGGTGCACGGCACATCCATGTGGTTTGAGGAGAGTGAGAAGAGAAAGACAATGGTAAACATTGGAGAACAGAGAGAGAGAGAGAGAGAGAGAGAGAGAGAGAGAGAGAGAGAGAGAGAGAGAGAGAGAGAGAGAGAGAGAGAGAGAGAGAGAGAGAGAGACTGTGTTTACATTCACAGAGGAGAGATTCCATCTCATTTCCTAGTTGCTGAAGTGTTGCTTCTCTTCAAACCACTGTGTTTAAAACTACAATTCCTCATCCTCACTTTGGCAACATGACGACTGTATGATTGGCCAGTCAAGAGCTGCCATATCTTGTTTCTCTTTCTGACCACTCTAACATATTTCTGCAGTGGTATTCAGGACCTGACAAACATCAAAGGAAGTAATACACACCTCCCACACATGTCCCCTTTTCAAAACAGAGTGATACGCTACACTCAACTATGTGTTGAGCCGGGTGGGAAAGATTAGTGCATTGACAGACATTCCTAACAACTGATGTCAACACAGTATCAGGAGTGTATGCTCAATATGCCCTTACAAACCAAAATATAACCTTCTGTACAATGTGAGAGATGGGCTGTTGGGTTGGAGCAGGGTGGTCTCCCTATCTCTCTCTCTCTCTCTCTCTCTCTCTCTCTCTCTCTCTCTCTCTCTCTCTCTCTCTCTCTCTCTCTCTCTCTCTCTCTCTCTCTCTCTCTCGCTCTCTCTCTCTCTCTCTCTCTCTCTCTCTCTCTCTCTCTCTCTCTCTCTCTCTCTCTCTGTCTCCCTATGTCTCCCTCTCCTTCTCTCTACCAGGTCTCAAGGGGCAATAACAAAACTCCTAGCAGGACATTCCTCAGTCTGGGCCGAGAGAAACTGAGGGTGTGAGTTCTTCTGACCTGGGATGCCTCCGATGGATGGCTGGTAGACTGGCCGACCGCTCTGGCCGATTGACCAAGTATTGAACTCGCATTCCTGACATTCTGGCCCCAGTCAGTCAGGTGAGGTCCCTTAGGCCTGCTGTGGACAGATGTCACCTTACACCCTGAGAGAGAGAGAGAGAGAGAGAGGGAGAGAGAGAGACCCAGTTCACAGGCAAGAGATGGGGGAGTGAGCAGGGGAACAAACTACTGTTTTGTAGGCTACTGTGGTCTGCAGGATTGTGCTTTTAGATTGTTCTCCTTTCCCACATCCTAGAGAGAGAGAGAGAGCAAGAGATAGGGAGAGATAGCAGGAGAGAGGGAGAGCAGGAGAGAGAGAGAGAGAGAGAGAGAGAGAGAGAGAGAGAGAGAGAGAGAGAGAGAGAGAGAGAGAGAGAGAGAGAGAGAGAGAGAGAGCAAGAGAGAGAGAGCAGGAGAGAGCAGGAGAGAGAGAGAGAGCAAGAGAGAGAGAGAGCAAGAGAGAGAAAGAGCAGGAGAGAGAGAGCAGGAGAGAGAGAGAGCAGGAGAAAGAGAGAGAGAGAGCAAGAAAGAGAGAGAGCGCAGGAGAGAGGGAGAGAGAGCAGGAGAGAGAGAGAGAGCAGGAGAGAGAGAGAGAGAGAGCAAGAGAGAGAGAGAGAGCAAGAGAGAGAAAGAGCAGGAGAGAGAGAGCAGGAGAGAGAGAGAGCAGGAGAAAGAGAGAGAGAGAGAGCAAGAGAGAGGGAGAGAGAGCAGGAGAGCGGGAGAGAGAGCAGGAGAGAGAGAGAGAGAGAGCAAGAGAGAGAGAGAGCAGGAGAGCGAGAGAGAGAGCAGGAGAAAGAGAGAGAGAGAGCAGGAGAGAGGGAGAGAGAGCAGGAGAGAGAGAGAGCAAGAGGGAGAGAGAGCAGGAGAGAGAGAGAGCAGGAGAGAGGGAGAGAGAGCAGGAGAGAGAGAGAGCAAGAGGGAGAGAGAGCAGGAGAGAGAGAGAGCAGGAGACGGAGAGAGAGCAGGAGAGAGGGAGAGAGAGCAGGAGAGAGAGAGAGAGAGAGAGCAAGAGCAGGAGAGAGGGAGGGAGAGAGAGAGGGAGAAAGAGCAGGAGGGAGAGAGAGAGAGAGAGAGCAAGAGAGAGAGAGAGCAGAAGATAGAGATAGAGAGCAGGAGAGAGGGAGAGAGAGAGAGAGCAGAAGAGAGGGAGAGAGAGCAGGACAGAGGGAGAGAGAGCAGGACAGAGGGAGAGAGAGCAGGAGAGAGAGAGAGAGAGCAGAAGAGAGGGAGAGAGAGCAGGACAGAGGGAGAGAGAGCAGTGGCGGTCGGTGACATTTAAGATTAAGGAGGATGGCCTTATTTCTGTTACTGGATATTGGATGACTGTCATTCAGATTCCATTCACCCAATGTAACATTGATAGGTTAAGGCATTATATATTTAATTTGCCCTATAACCATCATGAGGTTGCTACAACTTAACAGGTCGAGAGACAAATTGGAGTAACGAAGGTGACAGACAGTGACACATTCCACACCGCCTTGCACATTCTTGCCTGCATCTAGCTGATCTGAGGTGTAATCATTAGTCAGAGCAAGCGTTTCTATTGGACAAATTAAGGTAAGTCCCACCGCGTTTTATTTGATTCTGTTTAAGAAACGTTTTGCAACAGAATTGGCGGAATGAATACACCCCTGATCACCCGCACACACAGTTCACTTTCATAGGAGCCACATACAGCATCATCACTTTGCTTGTTGTATAATTCCTTCTCGGATCTACGGGCTCCTCTCAACTTTTCCCTTCACTTGTGGACTTCAGTGCACAGCACAACAGCTGTCTATGACCAGTCGCAAAAAAAACTCTTCAAGCAAGACCTTCACACTATAAGACCTAACCGCTACACAGCCGACATCACTGTCACCATATTAACGTTATAGTCAACAAATTAGAACTAACGTGCTAGTAAACCCACAATCCATGTGTACAATCAGGCAGTACAGTGTACAGCAAGCAGTTTAGCAGCTCTGATAGGTTGGAGGACGCCTTCCTGAAGTCCTCATAATTACTGTGTAAGTCTATGGAAAGAGGTGAGAACCATGAGCCTCCTAGGTTTTGTATTGAAGTCAACGTACCCAGAAGATGACGAAAAATATCTGTCCTCTGGCTACACCATGGTGCTCCCCTAGAGGGTGCTGTTGAGGCCACTGTAAACCTTCATTGTAAAACAGTGTGTTTTAATCTGGTGACGTGAATATATTTAGTATAGTTTTATGTAAAAATGATACATTTCTGAATGTTCCACTATGAAAAAAATTCTGAAATTCACTGAGTAGGATGGTCCTCCCCTTCCTCCTCTGAGAAGCCTCCACTGATAGAGAGACGGCGAGGAGAGAAGGAGAGCAGATAACCTCACATTAACATCTGCCTTGTGGTCCTACTGATTAAACCCTGGTGCAGCACGTCCCCCCATCCAACCAAACACTTGCCTTGTGTCCCTTGGGTAAACAGCACAATGATTGGTGCTCTTTACATACCCCCCTGCATTGACACACTACAAAAGGATTTATCTAGCACTGTAACTGTGTTTGACTTCTTTTCCGGGGCCCGGCTGCACACATTACTTGTCTTTCATTCAGGCACGGCCAGACGCACGGCTCGCGTCTATTGGTCACTTCCTGTAGGAAAGAGAAAGAGGTGAAGCTGAAAGGTTAAAGTGGAGTCCACTGACCCACATAACAAACAGCCAGGACCATTCATGCCGACTCCGTCATTTCTGAGCCCTCACTCACAACGTTCAAACAACCAGAGAGCCAGAGAACTAACCCCCGCCCCCCCATCGCCTGACCCCCATCCACGCAATCCACCCACACCAGCTAAGCTCTCAGTCTCTCAGTCCAGACCCCCCCATCTCTCTGAGGTACAGACGCTCCTATCACTGTGAAAGAGAGAGAGGTCAACATAACTCTTTCCCTCAAGAATGCAACGGAAGTTTATATTGCCGTTGGAAAAGGAGAGAGAGAATAAGTCCTCTTGGGTGAGTTCAGATGAGCAATTATCCTTTTCACCACACAGAAAGACTTTATTCTGGGAACATGCCCACCCCCCACACACACACACACACACATATTTCTACTCCAAACAGCCCAGGGAGTACAGCAACATTTGGACTAAATGGGTAAATGTCAATCTGTCACAATATCATGCCATTGGAATGTGTTATTTTTACCATGTACTATTTTTACCTTGGTTTACTTTTAACGATCCAAGTTGAACATTTTACGTTGGAAATGAAAGGTGCGCCTTAAACGTTTCATCTGGAGATCAGTTTTCAAATGTTATTACATTGTAATGCTTAGAATTTAGCATGAGAGTTATGGCCGGTGGATATTGCATTTTGAAGGACAGGCTGTATGACTGTGTAGTTTATGGTTGTAACAACTTGTAATTTACCAAGATGTGGTGACATCACAGTGTCACGGCTCTTTACACACACAATAAGTAAGTCTACATGTAAGCTGTTATGATGGAAAACAAGCCGTAACCACGGCAACAAAAACCGGTTTCTACTTTCGTAACAGGAACCCTATGATACTCAGCAAACTTCTTAATATGGTTAAATGTTGACAGTACATTTCAAATAGGTTTTGGGTTGGTGCAGGGTTTGGGCTGGTGAAAGGGGCAGGGCCCCCCCCCATCTACTATAACAAATAGGACCAATCCCACAGCATCTGGAAACAAGTCAAAACACAGGAGGACTTTCATCTGAAATGTACACAACACTTCCAACACCCCCCAACCTCTACACACAAACAGGCACGCACGCACACACACACACAAACAGGCACGCACACACACACACACACACACACACACACACACACACACACACACACACACACACACACACACACACACACACACACACACACACACACACACACACACACACACACACACACACACACACACACTCTCTCTCTCTCTCTCTCTCCATCTCCTTCACTAATAGACACTTTTTACTACAATTAATCAACAAAGAACAGCCAGCCAGCCAGCCAGCCAGCCAGCCACTGTGTTGCGGCATGTCACTAGGATGTTTATTTGGAGCCTCCTCTCCTCTCCTCTGCTCTGCGGTAGGCAGTCAGTGTGGCTTCTGTCTGGGGCATCCCACGTTTCCATTCAACCCAACCATCCAGCCCATCCATCCTAGACAGGTAGAGAACAGGTAGGTGTATCAATGTTTGTGTCCCAGGCTGATTTCTCCTCTCTCTCTTACCAGCAGAACAGTGTTCGCCTCCCAAATGACACCGTACTCTCGATATAGTACATTACTTTTCACACTCTGGGCCCTGGTTAAAGGTACTGCACTATATAGGGCCCTGGTTAAAGGCAGTGCACTATATAGTGTTCTGGTTAAAGGTACTGCACTATATAGGGCTCCTCATTCCCTCCACTCTGCTCTCAGAGGACCGTTTTCTGGTGTCCTTACTCTCCTCAATGTGGAGAAATGGGAGGTATGCGGAGTGTTTACAGTTCATTTCTCCAGTTGGCAACTCAAATAGGCTCTGTGTTTTGCTTTGCCTCTTCAACCCCTGCTAGAAAAACAAAAGAGCAGACATTACAGTCTAGGAGCTATGAACAGCTACTTCAAAACAAACACATCAAAGTCTCACTACTCTGACTATTATCACATGGGGCTGTTTTCATTAACTCCTGTTGTGGCGTTGGTGGCTGTTGTGTGTGTACTGTCTGTCTGTGACCGTGTATCAACAGGAATGTCTGTACTCTCTGTCGGTGAACGTGTATCAACAGAAATGTGTGTACTGTCTGTCTGTGAACGTGTATCAACAGAAATGTGTGTACTGTCTGTCTGTGAACGTGTATCAACAGGAATGTCTGTACTGTCTGTATGTGAACGTGTAACAACAGAAATGTGTGTACTGTCTGTCGCTGAACGTGTATCAACAGAAATGTGTGTACTGTCTGTCTGTGAACGTGTATCAACAGAAATGTGTGTACTGTCTGTCGGTGAACGTGTATCAACAGGAATGTCTGTACTGTCTGTATGTGAACGTGTAACAACAGAAATGTGTGTACTGTCTGTCGCTGAACGTGTAACAACAGAAATGTGTGTACTGTCTGTCTGTGACCGTGTATCAACAGAAATGTGTGTACTGTCTGTCGGTGAACGTGTAACAACAGAAATGTGTGTACTGTCTGTCGGTGAACGTGTAACAACAGAAATGTGTGTACTGTCTGTCGGTGAACGTGTATCAACAGAAATGTGTGTACTGTCTGTCTGTGAACGTGTAACAACAGAAATGTGTGTACTGTCTGTCTGTGACCGTGTATCAACAGAAATGTGTGTACTGTCTGTCGGTGAACGTGTAACAACAGAAATGTGTGTACTGTCTGTCGGTGAACGTGTAACAACAGAAATGTGTGTACTGTCTGTCGGTGAACGTGTATCAACAGGAATGTGTGTACTGTCTGTCTGTGAACGTGTAACAACAGAAATGTGTGTACTGTCTGTCTGTGACCGTGTATCAACAGAAATGTGTGTACTGTCTGTCGGTGAACGTGTAACAACAGAAATGTGTGTACTGTCTGTCGGTGAACGTGTAACAACAGAAATGTGTGTACTGTCTGTCTGTGACCGTGTATCAACAGAAATGTGTGTACTGCCTGTCGGTGAACGTGTATCAACAGAAATGTGTGTACTGTCTGTCTGTGAACGTGTAACAACAGAAATGTGTGTACTGTCTGTCGGTGAACGTGTATCAACAGAAATGTGTGTACTGTCTGTCGGTGAACGTGTATCAACAGAAATGTGTGTGAAATTTCTCAACTTTTGCCTGAAGCATTGACTTTCTCAAGATCAACTCCCAAGAATCATGTCTCATGGGAGGACTTAGAATGGAGTAATGAAACAATAATAACAATACAATACTTGAAGCTGCTCATTCTATTCTCCTGGCTGGTTAGTCGTCACAATCCATAAGGATGTGTGATGTAACTGTATATAGGCCTACAGTACATAGACAATGTTAGGGGTCTGCCATGAAGCGCTATATTCCCTACCGCTCTTTGCGACCATCCTCCCAGGATGCGTTGTGGATGGAGCCCGGTTCAGATGAAGACAGGAGCCCTTATTTACTGTCCAGATAAGGATTCTGGGCCGTAGAGCCGAGTGGGGGAAGGGTGGAAGGCGGTGGGAGACTTACTGGCACATTGGCCTGTTTTCGGGAAGCACCATCCCTGGATCACTGTGATAAGAACACAGAGACGGAGGGGGCTCATTTGCAAACAATCACAGCATGCTTAGCATCACGAAGCTAAGCCAGTCACAGCATTAGTGAATAGGCTGACGCCATTGAAACTGGAGGGCTTACGTCAGTTTGCTGTGGGTTTTATGTTTCATATATTGTAGACATAACTGACACTACTAACTCTTTTTCTATGTAGAAAACGCCATGGGAAACTAAATCACAAACACATGCACTCACTGACACACACACACTCACTGACACACACACACACACACACACACACACACACACACACACACACACACACACACACACACACACACACACACACACACACACACACACACACACACACACACAGACAGACAGACAGACAGACAGACAGACAGACAGACAGACAGACAGACAGACAGACAGACAGACAGACAGACAGACAGACAGACAGACAGACAGACAGACAGACAGACAGACAGACAGACAGACAGACAGACAGACAGACAGACAGACAGACAGACAGACAGACAGACAGACAGACAGACAGACAGACAGAAAAAACAAGGTGCTCAATCTAGCTCTGAAAGTGAGCATAGGAATGCATATTTATTGGCGTAGCGTGCCTAGACCAGCCACAGTAGAGCTGAGATAAGGGAGTAAAGTGTGTCAGGTGAGAATTACAGTAATGTGTCATCAGTGAGATTATAGACCTGGGACTATCTCACACTCTACTCATTACTCCAACACAGAGGGGACGACTGTCTGCGTGTGTGTGTGTGTGTGTGTGTGTGTGTGTGTGTGTGTGTGTGTGTGTGTGTGTGTGTGTGTGTGTGTGTGTGTGTGTGTGTGTGTGTGTGTGTGTGTGTGTGTGTGTGTGTGTGTGTGTGTGTGTGTGTGTGTGTGTGTATGTGTGTATGTGTGTATGTGTGTGTGTGTGTGTGTGTGTGTGTGTGTGTAGGCACGCACTTGCATGCATGCATTTTGTTGTGTAGGCATGCGTGTGTGCATGGCCAAAAACAAAGCACTGAAAAATATTGGCACACAAGTCAATTGTTGAGACATGAGCAAAACAAACTCTGTTTTTAGAAAACTCTCTCACGTGATAAGCAGTGGAGCGCACAGGTGTTTGAGGCCCTCAAATGAACCATCTGCCATGCCTCTTCATATCCCATCTTCCTATCTGATCCCTGATCCATGCTCCAGCAGCCATGACTGATTGACTTCTCCCAGGGTATTTTTCCACCCGTACACCCATTCCCGACTCATTCACGCCAGTCTTCCCCGCTCCAATGTCTGTTGGCATCCGCCCTGGACATCCTTCCCTGAGATCCCTGTCTCCACAGTCAGGAGACCATGGAGGAATTAGGGCAACAACAGCATTCCCAAAACATCCTTCTCAGCTTCGCTAGAATGAGAGTCAAACCAGTGATGTTGACATACACGATGGGAGAGAGTAGAGGACACCTGCACTGGGGGTCATTTGGGTCTCCAGGGCATTACTGTAGTATCTGTGATGGGAGGGAGTTGTGTGTCAGTATCTGAAAAGTCTACTGTACTTATAATGTATGAAGGATCGGAAGGACTATGTTATTGTTCATGGTAGTCAGACCTGGGTTCAAATCAAATCAAATCAAATCAAATTTTATTAGTCACATACACATGGTTAGCAGATGTTAATGCGAGTGTAGCGAAATGCTTGTGCTTCTAGTTCCGACAATGCAGTAATAACCAACAGTAATCTAACCTAACAATTCCACACTACTACCTTACACACACACACAAGTGTAAAGGGATAAAGAATATGTACATAAAGATATATGAATGAGTGGTGGTACAGAACGGCATGGCAGATGCAGTAGATGGTATAGAGTACGGTATATACGTATGAGATGAGTACTGTAGGGTATGTAAACATAAAGTGGCATAGTTTAAGTGGCTAGTGGTACATGTATTGCATAAAGATGGCAAGATGCAGTAGATGATATAGAGTACAGTATATATACATATGAGATGGGTAATGTAGGGTATGTAAACATTGTATTAAGTGGCATTGCTTAAAGTGGCTAGTGGTACATTTTTACATAATTTCCATCAATTCCCATTTTTAAAGTGGCTGGAGTTGAGTCAGTATGTTGGCAGCGGCCGCTAAATGTTAGTGGTGGCTGTTTAACAGTCTGATGGCCTTGAGATAGAAGCTGTTTTTCAGTCTCTCGGTCCCTGCTTTGATGCACCTGTACTGACCTCGCCTTCTGGATGATAGCGGGGTGAACAGGCAGTGGCTTGGGTGGTTGTTGTCCTTGATGATCTTTATGGCCTTCCTGTGACATCGGGTGGTGTAGGTGTCCTGGAGGGCAGGTAGTTTGCCCCTGGTGATGCGTTCTGCAGACCTCACTACCCTCTGGAGAGCCTTACGGTTGTGGGCGGAGCAGTTGCCGTACCAGGCGGTGATACAGCCCGACAGGATGCTCTCGATTGTGCATCTGTAGAAGTTTGTGAGTGCTTTTGGTGACAAGCCGAATTTCTTCAGCCTCCTGAGGTTGAAGAGGCGCTGCTGCGCCTTCTTCACAACGCTGTCTGTGTGGGTGGACCAATTCAGTTTGTCCGTGATGTGTACACCGAGGAACTTAAAACTTTCCACCTTCTCCACTACTGACCCGTCGATGTGGATAGGGGGGTGCTCCCTCTGCTGTTTCCTGAAGTCCACAATCATCTCCTTTGTTTTGTTGACGTTGAGTATGAGGTTATTTTCCTGACACCACACTCCGAGGGCCCTCACCTCCTCCCTGTAGGCCGTCTCGTCGTTGTTGGTGATCAAGCCTACCACTGTAGTGTCATCCGCAAACTTGATGATTGAGTTGGAGGCGTGCATGGCCACGCAGTCGTGGGTGAACAGGGAGTACAGGAGAGGGCTCAGAACGCACCCTTGTGGGGCCCCAGTGTTGAGGATCAGCGGGGTGGAGATGTTGTTACCTACCCTCACCACCTGGGGGCGGCCCGTCAAGAAGTCCAGGACCCAGTTGCACAGGGCGGGGTCGAGACCCAGGGTCTCGAGCTTGATGACGAGTTTGGAGGGTACTATGGTGTTAAATGCTGAGCTGTAATCGATGAACAGCATTCTCACATGGGTATTCCTCTTGTCCAGATGGGTTAGGGCAGTGTGCAGTGTGGTTGCAAATACATGTGTATTTGATTATTTGTTATTGAAATAGTTATTATTCTGTGTATTTGAGTATTTTCAAATAATGTGGCCCGAATCAACTACTTCTATTTGAAAGTATTTGAAAGTATTTTCAGATAATTCGCTACAAATAGCCTACTATTTAAATAAATAAAAAAATACTTATTTCCAAATAAATTATTTCAAATGTCAAACAGACCTTTTGAATGTGTATAACTTTAAATATTTGTATAAATACTGTATATTTGAGTATTTCAAATACGTGCTGATACTTTCCAAATGTATTTCCAAATACTGTACATTCCAACATTCAACTACTTGTGTTTTCAAATAAAAATATATAAAATACTTAGTATTTGAACCCAGGTCTGATGGTAGTAGGTGAAATGTTCACAGGACTGACAAGCCACATTTCCTATAGTAATTATAGTAATGCTATAATGCCAAATGAACAATGGCGTCATCTCTGATCCAATCTCACGTCCGCAATGATAGGCTAATACTAGGGTTGCAAAGCTACCGGTAGTTTACCAAAGTTACTGAAATCTTCGGTCATTTTGGTCATTAACAGAAAGTCGACAGCAATCTGTTGTCACGCCCTGACCTTAGAGAGCCTTTTACGTCTCTAGTTGGTTTGGTCAGGGTGTGATTTGGGGTGGGCATTCTATGTTTTGTTTTCTATGTTTCTTTATTTCTATGTTTTGGCAGGGTATGGTTCTCAATCAGGGACAGGTGTCTATCGTTGTCTCTGATTGGGAATCATACTTAGGTAGCCCTTTTTCCCTCCTTTCAGGGTGGGTAGTTAACTTTGTTTGTGGCACTATTGCCCTGTAAGCTTCACGGTTGTTTTCTTCATTTGTTGTTTTGTTGGCGTCATTTTCTAAAATAAAAGGAATATGTACGCTCACCACGCTGCACTTTGGTCCACTTCTTTTGACGGCCGTGACATCTATCCTAACTTTGGTAATTTATACTTGAATAACTATGTTTTATTCATATATATTATAGAATTTGTTTTATATCTGTGTCCATATTGTCCATGAATATCTAGTAGATAAACCACATTGTTCAAGAGAAAATAGCCTAATTAATGAAAAAAGCATACTTTTACATGTAATAAGGCCACACAGATGGCCGGAGATAATTACAGACACCTGTGATCATCTGAAGTACCAAAAAGGGCCACTAGATGTCTTGTGATAGATTACATAAAATCCTTGAAAGATAAAACATTCTGTTAGTTTACTAATAAACTTCAATAGTTTCCGGTAATATACCCTCCCTTCGCAACCCTAGCTAATACCATGGATGCTTCGTTTGGATACTTTAGGACGGTAAATTAAATTGACCTTACGTAGGTTTTTAGTCTTATTTACACCCTGTTTGTGTGTGAGATGGTGGCTGCTCGCTCACCGGATTCCCAAATCACACATTAACATTTAATACTAGTATCTTCAAAGATGAAAACATGTCACTTATATCTGACACTCACTCAACAATAATGTCCCCAAAACATCAACATAACGTCCCCTTAATGTTCCCATAACATCAATATAATGTCCCCATAACGTTCCCCCGTTCCCATAACATCCCCATAAGGGTCCCATAAAACGTCCCCATAATGCTTCCATAACATCAATATAACGTGCCCAAAGTGTTCCCATAACATCAATATAACATCCCCATAGTGTTCCAATAACATCAATATAACATCCCCATAGTGTTCCCATAACATCAATGTAACATCCCCATAGTGTTCCCATATCATCAATGTAACATCCCCATAGTGTTCCCATAATATCAATATAATGTCCCCATAACATTCCCCCGTTCCCATAACATCCCTGTAGTGTTCCCATAACATCAATGTAACATTCAGATAATGTTCCCAGAACATCAATATAGCATTCCCATAATGTTTACATAAAACCAACATATGGTGTGTGCGAGCCTGCGTGCACGTGTTTGCAAACCCCAAGTAATACATCACGGATCCAATCTGACTTCAGGCCATCTGTCTCTGCCACTAGAAATGATAGGGTAAACAGTGATAAATTATTTCTCTGCTTGTGATCTCGGGGCAACTTTCTTCCCCCTCCGCAACCATATGTGACCTCCGTCTTCTTTCTAATGCTGCCTTCCTCCTCTTTACTCTGCTTTAATCTGTGTCCAAATTCACCAGTTCCTCACCCATTCTTCCTGTGGTGGGTTTTGTGTGGTGGTTGTAGCCTTGCGTGCGGCCCCCACCCTGGGATGGGTCCGATAGCCTAGCGTGTGGCCCCCACCCTGGGATGGGTCCGATAGCCTAGCGTGTGGCCCCCTCCCTGGGATGGGTCCGATAGCCTAGCGTGTGGCCCCCACCCTGGGATGAGTCCAATAAACTAGCGTGTGGCCCCCTCCCTGGGATGGGTCCGATAGCCTAGCGTGCGGTCCCCACCCTGGGATGAGTCCAATAAACTAGCGTGTGGCCCCCTCCCTGGGATGGGTCCGATAGCCTAGCGTGCGGTCCCCACCCTGGGATGGGTCCGATAGCCTAGCGTGCGGTCCCCACCCTGGGATGGGTCCGATAGCCTAGCGTGCGGCCCCCTCCCTGGGATGGGTCCGATAGCCTAGCGTGCGGTCCCCACCCTGGGATGGGTCCGATAGCCTAGCGTGCGGCCCCCTCCCTGGGATGGGTCCGATAGCCTAGCGTGCGGTCCCCACCCTGGGATGGGTCCGATAGCCTAGCGTGCGGTCCCCACCCTGGGATGGGTCCGATAGCCTAGCGTGCGGCCCCCTCCCTGGGATGGGTCCGATAGCCTAGCGTGCGGTCCCCACCCTGGGATGGGTCCGATAGCCTACCGTGTGGCCCCCTTCCTGGGATGGGTCTGATCCCGGAAGCCCCTATGGGCACCAGATGGGGAGGATGACAGGGGAAATGAGCGCTCCGCTCCCTAACCAAGACCATGTGACACCCAAGGGGGCAACAGTTATGTCATCCACAGACTCCAAGCCATCACCTCCCTGTTTATGTTGAATACGTTTGGGACAAACTGTTACTGAACAGATGCTGAATGAATCTAAAGATGTTGTTTGTTTAGGGTAATACAGTGAGATATTGTACACACATAGGCTGTGAATACTGCTCACACACATGCACATTGCATTCACATACACACATGCACGCACGCATGCACGAACGCACACACTCACATACACACACACGCACACACAGGCTTTTATTGGCCATCATAAATACCTGTGCCAGTGGGTTAAAGAGGGAGAGTTCTGCTGGGGAGAAGCAACTGTGTGCCAGCTGTGATAAGCTCCATTATTGGGGAACGAGGGTGTTGTGGGGGGGCTACCTGGCCATGGGCAGACTCCTCTCCATCTCCCTTCTTGGCATGCATGGAATCCCTTTGTATACAACCACTTCATCTGCAGCCAGTAATGCTGCCCTATTCCCCATATCTCTCTCTCTCTCTCTCTCTCTCTCTCTCTCTCTCTCTCTCTCTCTCTCTCTCTCTCTCTCTCTCTCTCTCTCTCTCTCTCTCTCTCTCTCTCTCTCTCTCTCTCTCTCTCTCTCTCTCTCTCTCTCTCAGAAGACTTTATGACGGCCCATTTAAAGCTTTCTGGGCTAAAACTTCCATTTCAGAGTTCAGTGATCACAGCCAAGCCTGGCATTTAATTGTTCACCAGTTGACCCTGTTGCTTTGGATTACAGCCGTCCACACGTGCTGGGCAGGCCCACTGCTGTTATGCCTCGTCCACTGATGCCAGTGAGACTCACAAACCAACCGCCCTGCCCTACAATACTCTGGCTGTTGGACGGACTATGTTTTCACTCAAATTAAAACCCTCAGTCTCCATGCGCCTTCCACCCTGCTGTCGCTCAATCAATGTTCACGTTGTGTGCCAATTTCTCTGAAATGAGAGGCCCAAGGCGATCTACGGGCTACAAGCTTCCTTTGATTTATTATTCCATGACAGATCTGGACTACAAACACATAAAACACACAACTCACAAATGCAGCTGCACACGCAGACGCAATGTCAAACGAGGTCTCAAATGAATTGGTCAATTGTTGCTAATTATGAGATTTATATTATTCTCCACGAAAGGACGGGCAATCTGGCCCGCGTTAGGCTTTCCCGGATGGGGTAGAGCCCTGCTGCCTGCATTGCGACCCGCTGCAACCCAGACGGACATACCTTCAGGATGAAATGGCTGGCCCATCTTTCCACATGTTGCCTGGAAGTCAGTTACTCTCAAAGACAAAAGCTCCCTCTGTTGCATTTCAAAATACTGGCCATTCTGAAAAACGAAACCGGCTTTTTAAAAAGCATCCAGATGTCTACAGGACCGTCTGAGAGTCATGTTCAACTATAACTGTGGCCGTTCAGTCTGCTCGGTCGGGAAATAGTCCTGTTATTAAAGCTAGGGTTAGGGTTATTTTTGGCTTCGGATGATTCCCATGTCTTCTAGCCACAACAGAGATTGCGTGCCTGAGAGGTGGAATACATTGCCTGAACAATGGAGCGCATTTTGGTTCTTCAGCCACGTTAGTTCTGTATGCTTCTCTAACAGTGTGAGTGTTAACAGAGGATGTGTGGATAACAGGGGTTGTGTTCAGTCCTCGACCTCGTCCATTGGGGTTGTTAATTGGGTGTAATTGGTCCAGTGTTCCTGTGTAATGAGCCGTGACAGGCTGAGACTACTCCGTGCTCTGTCGCTCTGCAGCACAAGGCTCTGAAGCCGTGTCAATCTCAATCACGTGTCCCAACTGACCGACCGGTACTATAGCCAAGCTGCTCTGAGAAATGTGTAAAGATGTGATGTTGACTGAGTTAACAGCCAGGCATTAGAATTGGACAACACTCCACAAGTGTTAGGTGACGTGCAAGTCCACAGTACCACCACAGGTTTACAATATTCTTCATGCTTTTCTAAGATTCAAATGTACAACTGGTAAATTGTCTATAAAAGTTTTAAAAGAAAATGACCTGCTGTTTTGAAGTATTGTTATACCAGAAAGTGGTGAAAGCTGCGTAGAATATAGTAACAGAAAAGTACATTGTGTTCCCGATATTTGAAAAGCTGGTGTTTTGTATCATGCATCGCCTTTATCTCATCATGGATCTTTTCTCTGTTCAGGATCTGTGGAGCCTGGGTTAGGCTGGGTTAGGACGAGGTTTAAAGTAAACCCAAACGACTGTAAGCTATCATACCATTATGACACTGAGGGTCGCCACCACGGGGACATGTACAATAACAAGATGACAGGTAGTTGGCAGAGCTGTTGTATGAAAATCAATACTCACTGACCAGAGCACCCACTGATGGGAGTGGCCATTTATATTGTATTGTATTGTATTGTATTTGTGTATAGTATTGTATAGTAAAACAATTATAACATACAACAAAAAACTAATATAACATACAACAAAAACTTTTGTACTGAAACTTTTGGTGCATGTCTGTCTGGTAAACTATTCTAACAGCATCAACTGCCAGAATGATGTGGCAATAGGAACAACTAACAGCAGTATCGTTGCATCTTAGTCAGACCACAGTGTTACTCTAAAACACTTTGCTATAACCTGCGCCCAAATTGGCGTAGAGGGCGGGACTGGGAGCAGCCAGTAAAGTGTTCACTCTCAATCTGTCTCCAGTCGTCACACTAGGCAACATCAGCACCTCTCATCTGCTAAACCCACCCCGTTACGCCGGTCCCCACCCCCTGGCCCAGCTGCCCAGGTATCACTCAACACATCACTTCTTTATCCCCCTTTAATTTGGGTTTATTGCCGACCTGGAATGCCTGGTATGTCCAGAGGCACACCCTTCACTTCCACACAACTAGACAAAAAACTGAGAGCGCAAGCCAGAGCTCGCTCTAGGTCTTCATCTTTCCACAGGAGAGGGGACATTGGCTCATCAGCTTAATGGCTGGCTGGCACCGCTCGCTACAGGCAGACATGGTCAGATAGGGTTCTACCAATCTGCCATCAATCCTGTCATTGAACAAACCAAAACCACAAGGCTGCCTGTGGATTCCAGTAGGTGGTACCTCAAGGCGAAACCTCAGCTCCCAGTCTCCCACGCTCCCTGCTCTTCTAACCCCCTCGCCTCCTCACCTCTCCTCCTCACCCACCTAATTCGCCTTTGTCTAGGTTGGCACTCTGGAATCATGTTGCCTGTTTGAAATATAAATGTAGCGCCAGTCCCGCTTGAAGAAAAGGCCCATTCTTCTTTTTCTTTTTCCCACCTTGCTGATGCGAGTGGAAGTCAGCTGTAGAACTTGAGCCTCCAGGCGGACGTAGCCAGGGAAAGTGCAGCCTAGCATTAGCATCATACAGGCCCCTGAGAGTGAGATAGAGTAGCCTAGTGTAGCCTAGCGTTAGCATCATTCAGGCCCCTGGGAGTGAGATAGAGTAGCCTAGTGTAGCCTAGCGTTAAAGTCATACAGGCCCATGCGAATGTGACCTAGCATAGCCTAGCTTTAGCCCCATGCAGCCCCTCGGGAATGTCTAATTGAGCCAGGCCAAGTGGTGTTGAGATGATGGATTTTCCTCCACTCTGAAGACCCTCGGCTCACCTCCACTGGTCTGCCTCATGAGACTAGACGGAAGTCCCCTTTCACCCTGTCTCAGACGAAATTTAAAAGACAAACATATGGCTACATACCGATGCAGCTCAGATGTTTGCTATCCTAATAACGGGCCATTTGGCTAAACAAACGCCAAGGCAGAAAAGAAGCGGTCATAACCACCCCTGTGTTTTCAAAGACAAAGACACACACTCTTTCTCCCTCTTCTGTTCACTGTCTGGTGGAGTGTGTGTCTAAGTGCAGACTAGAGATATGGGTTGTGTCCCAAGTGGCACCCCATTCCCTACATAAGGCAATACTTTTAAACCAGAGCACCATGGGCCATGGTCAAAAGTGGGCCACTAAATAGGAAGTTTCGAAGCAGCTATGGACTCCGCGCCAGGAGCTCTGTCTCAGGAGCGTGAGACCCTCTCCATTTAGTTAAACATCCTTCCCTGTCAGACACAGAGAGATAGCCAGAGATGTAGGATGTTTTGTATCACTACCAGACAGACATGGTTCATTCACGGCCACTTATATAATGCCACTATATAATATCAGTAGCAACAAGGATGGGTGCTCAGAATCTCCAATTGACTTGAATGGGGCCGATGCTAATGAAAACATGGTCATGCTTTCAAACGGGAAGTGACAGCCATGTGAAACCCTCGTGAGAGCAAAATGTGCTCAGCTTAATCTTTTTTGATCTTGTGTAAAATAGGACTCTGAACTGGAATGAGAACAGTATTACCCCCCTAACAGTATTATCAAACATTCCCATCTTTTGAGGAACTGTTGGAAGATGACTCAAGCCAACAAACCTCCAGACCTTTATGTGCAGTATCACTGGGCGGTGTGTGTGTGTGTGTGTGTGTGTGTGTGTGTGTGTGTGTGTGTGTGTGTGTGTGTGTGTGTGTGTGTGTGTGTGTGTGTGTGTGTGTGTGTGTGTGTGTGTGTGTGTGTGTGTGTGCGTGCGTGCGTGCGTGCGTGCGTGCCTGCGTGCCTGCTGCGTGCATGTGTGTGTGCGTGTGTCTGCGTATGTAACTGCATGCCTGCCGATGGTGTGTGCCTGTGTGTAAATGTACATGCCAGCGTGCAGTGTGTAGACGTTGTCCTCACATCACCTCTGAGCATAAGGAGGTGCAGTGCCATCACTCTGCCCGCTGACGCTGAAAACTGCCACTTCGGTGGGATTACCCAAGTCTGTCATTAGGCAGCATGGCATGAGCATGCTGTTTAACCATTAGGAGAAGACCTACAGAGTACTGCCAAGAGCAGCACTGCGACGAGGACACACAGAGACCAAGAGAGGCCTACGTGTGTGTTGGGGGGATGTGTGTGTGCGAGTGAATGTGTATGAGACTCCGTGGATCTAGGACACACAGTTCAGCTGCCATCTAAAAGTAATTTCCTCTTACCATTCCCATTTCATCCATTAACAAAACCACTCATGCAGCTTTAAGTGACAGGCAGCCCTTTGGGTTTAACCTTTAGTACAGCACAGCATTTCAAAATGTTTCACAGAGATCGAAAATATGGACGGACGCACTTGTGACGCAAGCAGGCCAAGAAAGGTAGGGTGGCTAGTGGCTGAATTACAGGCTGGGTAGAAGGAAGAGGGAAGCCACGGCCGCTAGCTAAACCACCTCATTAGACGGCGGTGACTGCATTTAGCCGGCATTTCCCCCTCACACGTCCAGAGAAGCCGCATCAGACATGGCGATTAGATCTAGGGTAAACACATCCATCACAGGGGCCAGCCAGCCTCTCCTCGTTGGTAACTACGTGTACTGTAATGACCAGCAGAAAGAAACTATCTGGCTGGAGGCTCTATTCAATCCCAAGCAATAGCCAGGTCTCCAGGGGACGATAAAAACCACATTCTATTCACGTGATTCTGTGAGACTGAATGCATGTTTGAGTTTAGGTGTAGATGGAGTTTTATTTTGTTTCACGGTTTAATCGTCGTCTTGTTGATTTTACCAATCCAAGTATGCATTCTTGTAGCCTTGAGAATATTTTTTTTTTGACTTACCTTGGAAACTACCTCTGAGTTTGAGCAAAAACAATAGAACAGATATTTGAATCTCTGAGACGAGACCATTTTATATCAAAAACTTTTTCACAGCAAACTGCTGCTCCAAGACTTAGAAATCTGGTAAATGAATGAGAATGAGTTCTTTAACTCCCCCATGGACTTGGCTAGTAGAGTGGAATACCATGGCAGAAAAGCGTGCAAGGCCTGGATTAATTATTGCAATATCTGCAGCAAAGCAGGACAAATTTGCCGCACACTTCATTTGATTTTACTACCTTGCATCTCAAGAGGTGTATAACTGAATTTACCACAGTCAAGGGAATTCTTTACACATTTACTGAATGTCTGTAGTCAGTGATTTTACTTTTACTTGGGGCGATGGTTGCCTCTGCCAAGATTTCACTGTTGCTAGGGTGGAGAAATCCTCTTTAACGACCCAGCGATAGTTTAGAACTGTTAGCATACTGTTCTTTTGAATGACGTGGGTATGTTTGAGTGTGCAAGTCTATTTTAGTTTGGGTGCACAAAGCACACTACACGGTACGCAGTAATCCACTAATCATGTATGGTTAACTGACCGCCAGTCCGTCTGGTCTGTAACACGTGGGTGACATGTACACTGTATGTAGCTACGAGTAGCGGAGGTGGCGTGAAGGTCAGTGATGCTGCAGCGACTCAGTCAGTCAGTGAGTAAGAGGAGACAGAAGAAGTGTTGGGAAAGACAGGAGTTCCACCCTTGAGGGCCAGACAGCAAACACCCACCTACCCGTCTAGGAAGGGAGAGAGAGAGAGAGAGAGAGAGAGAGAGAGAGAGAGAGAGAGAGAGAGAGAGAGAGAGAGAGAGAGAGAGAGAGAGAGAGAGAGAGAGAGAGAGAGAGAGAGAGAGAGAGAGAAAACAAGAGAGGGAACCCTCTATACCCTGAATGAGCGGCCCAGAGACGGGCCCCAGCCTGGGGGAAAGATCAATAAATCTTAGTCTTTAGAAGCACGCAGGTTTGTTCAGGTGGCCCTCTCCATCACCCCACAGTTCCTCCTGCCTGTCTGCCACCTCCGTTCCAGACCAGGACCCAGAACTTCTGCTCCAAACGATAAAAACCTCTCTGAGAGAAAACGTGTCTGACGAAAGGAATGCACTGCTTGTTTTACAGGTTTCCTCCTATCTGCAGGGGAGCTTCATGGGGAAAAGAAGTGACATGTGCTCTGAAACATTTGGTCATTCGGTGTTTAGTGAAGTTAGCATAAGTTTGGGTTGTGATGATTCTTATCGGTTCTGTTAAGGCTTTTTCCTTTTTTCCCCTTGATGAACTTGGTCGTCTGTTGAGTCTGTCGAGGTCAGGTGGGGATTTGTCAGTGCATGACATCGGATCCAGAGACTGGCCCCCCTGAGGCTTTCTTCCAGAGGCTTTGACTGACAGAAGCAGACAATACATAGAGAGGCAGTAAGGAATATGAAATTAGCGAATGGAGAAAACAGACATATGGCTACAACCGTACACACATGTACATATCGCAACAGTGCACATGCACGCACACACATTGAGCTAACACACACAAAACATGCAACATACTTGATCCCTTTGTCTCACATGTTAGTCGGAGTGCCTGGGCCATGCAGACAGGGTCCATTCGTCTTCTTCCAGTGCTTTGACTGTGTGACTGGGGATTTCTTCTCGAAAACCTCCAGAGGGAGGTCACTGTTTGGCTGAATTTGAAACATTTGAAGTATCCGGGGCCCCCGTCGCTGCTCCATATTTGAGAAATGGCCCATTAATTTGGACCTGTCGGTGTATAATGAGTCTCAGGCCGGCTCTGCTTACTGCTCTGTCTCCAACTAGGTCACTCAAACACACCCAACCCTTGATTTCATTATGCAATTTAGACGCGCTCCTTCCCTCTCTTCGCCACAAAGGTAGATCTTCACCGGCAACTGATCAGACAAGGCTGGACTGTCTCTCTCTCTTTCTGAAGAAGCCTGTTTGCAGATGTGGGAATTAGAAAACGCTCTTATATGAGACAGAGAGCGTTTTTCATGTGGGAATCATTTGGCTGGCAGACAGACAGTGCCGTTGTGAAGTGAATCATTATACTGATAGAGAGGATATTACTATGGACTGGTGCATAGTAATGTACTTCCCATGGCTGTCATTGGCCGATGTGTTGCAGATGGATGGCTATTGGTGGAGGACAGAACAAAGGAAGTTCAGACGTTTCTGAATATTCAGGAACGATGACACTAAGGAGTTCAGAGGGGATACCACAGCCTTTGTCCAATGGAGTTGAAAGGATCTCCTACTGTACATGGAACTACCGTATAGGCTAACTACCATAAAAACTATCGACCTTAAAAATGTGGGGCATTGACAGTTGGTGATAATTTGCCATATGCTGTAACCTCCCTCCAACACTGTGTTGAGTTATAGACATTGTTGTTGATAGCCCTTTTGTCTGTAAACATCTTAATCATTGTGGCATTTAGATTGTGCTCATATTAAGTTTAGTTCAGTTAAATGGGTGTTTTTGTGAGCCAAAAAATGGGTCCAATTTGAAACAGACCCACTAATTTTCAGTCTGGTCCACTTAAGGTAATTGAATTTGACTCCAGCATTTTTCTCTTGCAATAGTACTCTAGCCGCTACATCATTCTCAAGGCCGCACACGTTCCACCTGAGCAGAAAGTAAGATACGTCAACTGACTGTTTTCTCAGTTACCCAATAAATACTCCTCATCTGTCTCTGATACAGCAACACACACACGCAGATCCCCGCACGCACGCACGCACGCGCACACACACACACACACACACCTCTAGGTGGACCTATAAACGTGGTGCACCGATGCCCTTGATAGGTAATGACCAACGGCGACGTCTCGTTCAGAAGTGTGTCAGAGTTCCAGAGCCTGACTGTTTGGCCCTTAGACCATGTTTATGTGTTTATATGACCTGAGAGAGCACTGGATGAGTGCTGCGTGCTATTGCATCCGCACACCCAAACACAAACACACTCTCTCAAACACTCTCATGCTCTTTGTTTGTTTGAAGACTCGTTAAAACATCAAGTCCTCGTTACTTGAGAGAGAATGTGAGGAGGTTTTAAGGAGAAGAGACTGTCTGGTAATTACAGTACCCATCCAAGAGCGTGTTTTTGTTGTCATTATTATCAAAGTAAAACAACTGAGCTCATCTCAGAAGGAGGTGGACGTAAACCTCAGCCTCATCTCAATGTGTGGACAACAACAGCGTTGTTGTCATGTATTCGTGGTGGTGACAGAGTCCATTAGAGCTGGGTTAACACCAACACCGGTCACACTCCAGTTCCACTTCGGTGATTAACAGTACTCTGAGCTGCGCTGACCCGCTTTATGGCTCTCTGGCTGAGTGGCACAGTGGAAAGACCCCTTTTACAGGAGCCAGCCAGCGGTTCATCCCAAAAGCATTTTCAGAGGAAGAACTAAAGCAGGCTTCTATGGCCGGAAAACGCAAAGCTATTGACAATGATGAATGGAAGCTTTGCACGCAAAAGCCTTTCGCCTCCCACCTACTGACTGTAGCCTACAAGACCTTTGTACTTCCCCACTGTGTATCCAATCTCCTATGTTGTCTCACTCAACAGAGGCAATGGTAGGGGTGACCAATGAGAAGGTGACTGCAAAGTCTAGTGGGCCATAACACAGGTGTGCACTTGACCTCTCCTAACTCAGTAAAGACCTGACTCTATAGCTGGAGAATGTGTCAGCATGTAAACTCTGTGTGTGTATGATTCACTCCTATCCCTATATGCGCCTGTGTGTTTTCCCATTGTCCTTTGGCAGGCAGGCAGCTTAGTGAGCCCTGCATGTGTCCCCTCCCTTTGTAGCCCAAATGGCTTGATTATGTCATTAGCACATCACAACATGAAAGTCCCACTTGTCAATGCACATGTATGTTTTCATGTCCCCCACGTGTAAACACAGCTTGTCTGGCAGGCAGGGGGCAAATAGAGTGTGCTCCTGGCAACACACACAGGCACACTGACACACGCAGACAGACACACACGCAGACACACACAAACACACACGCAGATACACACGAAGACACATGCATGCACGCACACGCGTACACACACACACACACACACACACACACACACACACACACACACACACACACACACACACACACACACACACACACACACACACACACACACACACACACACACACACGCACACACACACCATCCCACCCCCATTCCCCCAATAGCTGCCTGTATAATGTATAATGGAGAAGTGGTCCGTTTCATCGCCAGCAGTATTGTTAGATTCGTCCAGGCAGCATGGGCTGGTGGCGACAGACAGACATGGAGGATATGTGGGATACAGTACAGTAGACTGAACTTCATACAGGCGAAGCGAGTGTATTTAGTGCTAGCTGTCCATACGAGGCGATCAAAGCACTGATTTACCTGTCAGAGGACAGAGCCGCCCCATACCCAGGTGTGAGAGTTAAACAGGAAACTGTGGGGGGCTAGCTGGCCAGCTGTGAGTGAGTGAAAGGGGGTGGAGGGTGGAGTGCTAAGCTACCACAGGAGACTTCCCTCCATCAATTACATGAAGAAGGTCCAGGCGGCCAACGATCAAAGGCAGCAGGCGACTACGGCTCACGCGAGCCAAGCGGTCAACGGCCCACATCAAAGACTCCAGTACACGTTGGCACCAGCCATGCCAGAGCATAGAGCTGCAGCAGGTCAGGGCCAGGGCATCGAGGGCAAAGAGAGGTGGGCTGCGGGTAGACAGTGCTGGATGAATGGTGGAGGAAATGGCTGTCTGAATCTGATTTCTAAAGGCCCTCCTCCTTCTCCTCCATCTCCTCCTTCTCCTCCTCCTCCTTCTCCCCCTCCTCCATCTCCTCCTCCTCCTTCGCCTTCTTCTCCTTCTCCTCCTCCACCTCCTCCTTCTCCTCCTTCTCCTTCTCATTCTCCTCCTCCTCCTCCTCCTCCTCCTCCTCCTCCTCCTCCTCCTCCTCCTCCTCCTCCTCCTCCTCCTCCTCCTTCTCCTTCTCCTTCTCCTTCTCCTCCTCACTTTTCATTCTCCTATATGGCTGCATATATCAGACAGTGGACCTGGCTGATCCTCTCCTCCAGCTCTCCTTTCAGAATTACTGACACACACAACCAGCCTGGCCTGGGGAGCATCAGCACCACCGCAGACCATATTGACATACTAGAGTTCAAATTGAATTGGTTTTCTTTCAAATACTTGACCTGTACTTGATTGAGCTAGCCTGGTGCAATGGAACCAATGGAACAGTCTCAAAAATGTACAGTATATTATAAACCGGATGGATCTAGCCAGGAATGCTGATTGGCTGAAACCATGGTATATCAGACCCTATACCACAGGTATGACAAAACATTTATTTTTACTCTTCTAATTACGTTGGTAGCCAGTTTATAACAGCAATAAGGTACCTCACGGGTTTGTGGAATATGGCCAATATGCCATGGCTAATAGCTGTTTCTAGGCACTCCACGTTACATCGTGCAAAGAACAGCCCTTAGCCGTGGTATATTGGCCATATACAGTACCACGCCCCCCTCGGGCCTTATTGTTTAAATATACCACCACAGAGTTGAGCAGAGCCAAATTGGGCACTGCCTTGGGCACTGTGAGGGACTGTGTCTGTTAGCGTGCAATGCTTGAAACATGAGGCTGGTTTAGCTGCCGGGCCACATGGGGAGTGAGATGTTATGAGGTGAGGTATTTTCGACTGGGAGATGGACGTGTAATGCATTCCAGACCTTTCAGCCGCACACCGCCCTCCCCAGCTACCTATAGGCATCAACCTTCTTCCCTTTCCCTATAACAATAAACCTACTGCAGCTCAGGAAGAGCTAATTTCAGACCGAAAACAAAACTCCCTCTTCTGCCGTTTCCTGAGGCCCAGGGAGAAGGAGCGCAGCCAAACGCAGAGCAGAGCCCAGACACTGGGATGGATCCTGGACCCCGGACTCAACTGGACCCCTAACCTCTGACCATGTCCTGTGGACTTGACCATGGGGAAACCTGGTAGATTTGAGACCCCCAGACCTCTCCAGTCCCACACACACCCTTTCCCCACTTGATCTTGAGTCTGAAGAACTCCCCAGTCTTTGCTGATCTTAAGCATTCCTATAACACGATACAGCTATCTCAGCCACCTCACTGCTTGACAATAGGGATGTTGTTGACTGTGTGATGTCTGACCTTGGAGCTTACCCTGTAATGAGGATACAATGTAACTAGGTGTACATCCTAGCCCTGTAATGAGGATACATTATAACTAGGTTTACTCCCTAACCCTATAATGAGGATACAATACAATATTCCAAGGTGTACTCACAGTACTAGAGCTCTCCCACAGTGCGAGTTACTCTGAGGTGATCTTCTACGACTGAGTTGCATAACGCAGATGATACTGGATATTTTTGACTCCAATGATGCCATATGGATGGAGAATGATCTAATTTAATGTATAGTATGTGTGTTTATAAACAGAGCCCTGTGGGAGGTGGTCTCCTCAGGCCTAAGCAACATAGGTGCCACTAGGGGGCCACTGACCATTTTTTTAAATAAGAAAATACTGTTGAGCGTTAGAATAGTAGAATACACAAGGTGGAATTTCAAAATTTGGCTCTGCATCACAAGTTTTGCTCTTGTTATGTTAGTCACTGACAGTCACGTGCTTAGCCCAAGTCAGCTAACATTTTTTGGACTGGTAAGTTAGTCTACATTGTGTATGTGTCACGCCTGCTCCCGCTCCCCCTCTTTGGCGCTCGAGGGCGCCAGGCTGCCCATCATTACGCACACCTGTCACCATCATTACGCACATCAGCGCTTCTTTGGACTCACCTGGACTCCATTATTTTGTCAATTGTCCTTCCTACAGTATATCTGTCTGTTCCTCAGTTTGATCCCTGCATCAGCATTAATGTCATTTTGTTCCGCCTGTCCAGACGCTGTCCTTATTTCATTTCATGTTATTCATTAAATGTTCACTCCCTGTACATGCTTCTTGTCTCCCAGCATCTGTCCGTACAGTATGTTTATTTATACAGTAATTATTATTCAATTTGTCCTCACCTGGGATTTGAACTCACAACCTCTTGGTTCACGGCATTACGATATTAAAACTACCACACCATTACTATACTTCTAATGATTTGGGATGGTTTTGGACCATCTGTGACCATCACGTGGGGTCCTGACGACTGGTAAAACAAATGTCTTGAAAACATTTGGCAAAAAATCCGAACATGGTGCTCACATGTTATCTTATGTGAAGTTAATGTAATAACGTGTGACAACACGTAAAGCAACATGTGATAAGTTCTATCAGCCTGAGCCGGGCTGCAGGGTCTATGGCCAGTGATGTAAACAGGCAAAAACGGTGAGGGAGGATCACCCTTCTCAAATTGAACAGTAATCTGCACCCCTGTCATGTTGTCAACAAGGCAGCATTGTGCATCGTCCAGAAACATTCAACATCGCTTTTCCATAGAATATATGTTCGAATTTAGTTTTCATTGGGAAGGCAGATAAAGCGCTTGTATCAAAAGCAATCACTTTTGCATGTGAAAACAGAATCCTACTCATTACTCCACGTGCTTAGTCTATGTCACTTTTTGTTTTGAGCCAACCTTGCTGTGGGCTTTGAACGGGGCACCTGGCTCACGCCGGTATGCAGCCCAGTTACAAAACGAATGCAATCCACTTTTCACCCGGTGTGAACTCCTTCCACCGGGGCAACCCATGCCAGAAAATCGAATCCCCTCAATATCTAATGTCTAAAGTCTTCCAAAAACACATTTTCACATGATTTCACATAATCTCATGTGATCACATGTGAATTCATGTGGTTTTTCCCTAAGTGATGGCATAAATCATGGCCAAATGAAATGTGTAGAATTGAATTAACTTCAAAACTGAAAAATATTGCCTCCACCCCATGGCAAAATTTGAAAAATTGCTAATTTTTTCTTTCTCCGCCCCATGGCAAAACCTATAGAATTGCAAAAAACGTCATTTTCAAACTGCAACATATTCTCTACCCCAATGGCAAAATATGTAGAATTACAGAAAATGTACTTTGAAAGCTTTCTTTTTTGTGGCAATGGGGGACAGGTTCATTTAATAGAAGCAGGCCCCGTGTGTCACACTCCCAGATTGACGGCTCTCTCGGTCTGAGATGATCGCTCCTGCTTGATTTCATTAAAGAGGAATGTGTGTGCATGTGTGCGTGTATGCATGTTCGTGTGGGTGCTCGTGTGTATGCTGCACTCTCCCTCACCATGTCGATTCAATTTTCTGCTCTCTTTCACTCCCTCCGTTTTTGTTTTAATTCCTCTCTTGCAAGGCATCTGATCCTGTGGACCTCCAGACATGAGAGAGCTGTCGGTACATTCCACCCTCCCAGATGGGGGTGCTTTGAACTCAGCTCCTCTCTTCCACATCACACTACACGGCCTGGACTGAGCCAAACCGGGCCTAACCAAGCCAAACCGGGCCATGACCCATTCTGCTGCTTCTGTGGACCCGTCCTCCTATGCCACCTCTGGCACAGATCCCCAGTCTAACAGTGTCACTCCCCCCTGAACTCCTTAAACTCCCTTTTATTGACCTAATTTTGAGGTGACGCATATATGATATATGAGGGGGCCTTGTGGTGGGGTAGCAAGGCTGCATACCTCTCTGTATGCTCATGGAGTAGCCTTTCACCTCCTGGGATCTGGGCTCCAAGCTGCCTTTGTCTCTGCAGAGAGGGGAAATAAATCACCAGGAGACCAGCATGGGGAACAACACTCACCCCCAGACCCCCTTTCTGGTGGGGGAAGAGGTGGACTGCGGCGGTACTGTAGTGTGTTTTTGTTCAGCTGCTGAATCAAGAGATTCTTTCCCCTCGGTTTTGGGAATGGAATGGAATGGAAGACAGCCCCCCTGCACCGGACAGGCAGGGGAGAATGTATGTTTTATCTGCACCCTGTTCAAGTCATGAGTCTGGCAGCTGCAGCACACATAGATCCAGATCCTTTCTGCTGGTTAACTCTTGACAGACCAGACTGAGGTAACATATAGGAAGAGTGGTCTGTCAAAGAAAACAGCGTGCGAGAGTCTGTTGAAGTGACGAGTGGTTGGCCAAAGAAAATGGTGTGAGTTGAGAGTTCATTGAAGTGACCTTTGAGCCTGGAGTAAGACAAGCTTGCCTCTAGAACCAGCCATGGTGTTGTTACACAGAAGTGAGAGTTTCAAACGCAGGTGGCTGCAGGCCTCGACCTTTGACCTTTCTCAGCACTGTGTCAGAAACAGTTGTGGTTCACTTCCCATTATTCAGCATGGTTCACTACCCATTATTATCTAAATTATCTATCTTCAGTCTGTAAAAGACAAAACAAAATGTTACTTGTGCAACAAGAGTGTACATTTAATTTGAGTCTTTTAAAGGTATTAATCATGGAGCAGAATGGAGGGCCTGAAAACCTTCAGATATTAGATTTGATTGAAACGTGATACTTTATCCTCTTTTACTTTCAAGAAGAGTCTAAACAGTTGGAAGACGAGTTAGTCCATACAAGTCACTCTCTCTCTTTCCATGTTCCAACCAAGACTGAGTGCAGTGGCTCTCTACAAACAGCATACGTTTCTGACCGGCATAAAGTAGCTCCCCATGAATTTCCTGCAGCCCTACTGTTGACACTTCCACACCACTTCAGTCTCAATTGCTCTCTTATCATCACATTACATAACCTCTTAAGACTATATATCCATTGTCCTGCTGCTGTTGGTTCTATTTTAGAATAAATACACCTTTTTATGGCCTACTGTTGCCCTGTGGGACACCTATGTAATGTTAAAAGGTTGCTTGTGTACAGTGCATTAGGAAAGTATTCAGACCCCGTGACTTTTTCCACATTTTGTTACATTACATGGATTAAATATTTATTTTTCTTATCAATCTACACACAATACCCCACAATGAAAAAAGCAATAACAGGTAAAAAAATAATAATAATAATAATAACTTATTTACATAAGTATTCAGACTCTTTGCTATGAGACTCCAAATTGACCTCAGGTGCATCCTGTTTCCATTGATCATCCTTGAGATGTTTCTACAACTTGATTGGAGTCCACCTGTGGTAAATTAAATTGATTGGACATGATTTGGAAAGGCATACACCTGTCTATATAAGGTCCCAATGTTAACAGTGCATGTCAGAGTAAAAACCAAGTCATGAGGTCAAAGGAATTGTCCGTAGAGCTCCGAGACAGGATTGTGTCGATGCACAGATCTGGGGAAGGGTACCAAAAAATGGCAGCAGCATTGAAGGTCCCCAAGATTACAGTGGCCTCCATCATTCTTAAATGGAAGAAGTTTGGAACCACCAATACTCTTCCTAGAGTTGGCCACCCAAACTAAGCAAACTAAGCAATCGGGAGATAAGGGCCTTGGTCAAAGAGGTGACCAAGACTCCGATGGTCACTCTGACCTCCAGAGTTCCTCTATGGAGATGGGAGAACCTTCCAGAAGGACAACCATCTCTGCAGCACTCCACGAATCAGACCTTTATGGTAGAGTGGTCAGACGGAAGCCACTCCTCAGTAAAAGACAAATGACAGCCCGCTTGGAGTTTGCCAAAAGGCACCAAAGAAGTCACAGACCATGAGAAACAAGATTCTCTGGTCTGAAGAAACCAAGATTGAACTCTTTGGCCTGAATGCCAAGCGTCACATCTGGAGGAAACATGGCGCCATCCCTACGGTGAAGCATGGTGGTGGCAGCATCATGCTGTGGGGATGTTTTTCAGTGGAAGGGACTGGGAGACTAGTCAGGATCGAGGGAAAGATGAATGTAGAAAAGTACAGCGAGATCCTGGATGCTGCTCCACAGCACTCAGGACCTCAGACTGGGGCGAATGTTCACCTTCCAAAAAGACAATGACCCTAAGCACACAGCCAAGACAATGCAGGAGTGGCTTCGGGACAAGTCCAATGACCTTGAGTGGCTCAACCAGAGCCCAGACTTGAACCCGATCGAACATCTCTGGAGAGACCTCAAAATAGCTAGAATAGAAAATATCCTGGACTTGGGAGGAAATCTTGGCAGGACACGAAAGCCTGCCATGGAATCAGAAGCAAGGACAGAAGGGAGGACAGTGAGATAGAAGCTGTTTTTCAGTCTCTCGGTCTCAGCTTTGATGCACCTGTACTGACCTCGCCTTCTGGATGATGCGGGGTGAACAGGCAGTGGCTTGGGTGATTGATGTCCTTGGGGATCTTTTTGGCCCTGTGACATTGGGTGCTGTAGGCATCCAGGAGGGCAGGTAGTTTGCCCCCAGTAATGTGTTGGGTAGACCGCACCACCCTCTGGTGAGCCTTGCGGTTGCTAGCGGTGCAGTTGACGTACCAGGTGGTGATACAGCCCAACAGGATGCTTTCAATTGTGCATCTGTAAAAGTTTGTGAGGGGTTTAGGTGACAAGCCAAATTTCTTTAGCCTCCTGAGTTTGAAGAAGCTCTGTTGCGCCTTCTTCACCACACTGTGTGGGTGGTCCATTTCAGTTTGTCAGTGATGTGTACGCCAAAGAACTTGAAGCTTTCAACCTTCTCCACTGCGGTCCCGTCGATGTAGATAGGGGGGTGCACCCTCTGCTGTTTCCTGAAGTCCACGATCATCTCCTTTCTTTTGTTGATGTTGAGTGAGAGGTTATTTTCCAGGCACCACACTCCGAGAGCCCTCACCTCCTCCCTCTAGGCTGTCTTGTCATCGTTGGGAGTCAAGCCTACTACTGTTGTGTCATCTGCATACTTGAAGATTGAGTTGGAGGCGTGCTTGGATGGATGAACAGGGAGTACAAGAGAGGGCTGAGCACACACCCTTGTGGGGCCCCAGTGTTGAGGATCAGCGGAGTGGTGAGGTTTACCACCTGTGGGTGGCCCGTCAGGAAGTCTAGGACCTAGTTGCACAGGGTGGGGTTCAGACCCAGGGCCTCGAGCTTAATGATGAGCTTGGAGGGTACTATGGTGTTGAATGCTGAGCTATAGTCAATAAACAGAATCCTTACATGGGTAATCCTCTTGTTCAGATGGGATAGGGCAGTGTGCAGAGTGATGCCGAATGCATCGTCTGTGGATCTATTGGGGTGGTAAGCAAATTGAAGTGGGTCTAGAGTGGCAGGTAAGGTAGAAGTGATATGATCCTTGACTAGTCTCTCAAGCCCAAATGCAGACACAGGAAGCAGATGATTGGAGTCTTACAATGTTTATTAATCCAAAGGGGTAGGCAAGAGAAGGGTTGTGTACAGGCAAAAAGGTCAAAACCAGTTCAGAGTCCAGCAGGTACAGAGTGGCAGACAGGCTTGTGGTCAAGGCATGCAGAATGGTCAGGCAGGCGGGTACAAAGTCCAGAAACAGGCAAGGGTCAAAACCGGGAGGACTAGAAAAAGGAGAATGCAAAAAGCAGGAGAACGGGAAAAACACTGGTTCACTTGGAAACATACAAGACGAACTGGCACAGAGAGACAGGAAACACAGGGATAAATACACTGGGGAAAACAAGCGACACCTGGAGGGGGTGGAGACAATAACGAGGACAGGTGAAACAGATCAGGGTGTGACACCTTCTTGGGTACAGGAACAATGGTGGCCATCTTGAAGCATGTGGGGACAGCAGACTAGGATAGGGTGAGTGCCCGTAAATGCACCAATATGCCTGTAAACACACCAGCCAGCTGGTCTGCGCATGCTCTGAGGACACAGCTAGGGATGCCGTCTGGGCTGGCAGCCTTGCGAGGGTTAACATGTTTAAATGTTTTACTCACGTCGCCCACGGAGAAGAAGAGCCCACAGTCCTTGGTAGCGGGCCACGTCAGTGGCACTGTGTTATCCTCAAAGCGTGCGAAGAATGTGTTTAGCCTGTCCGGAAGCAAGACGTCGGTCTAGGTGACGTGGCTGGTTTTCCTTTTGTAGTCTGCGATTGTCTGTAGTCCCTGCCACATACGTCTCGTGTCTGAGCCGTTGAAATGCGACTCCACTTCATCTCTATACTGACGTTTAGCTTGTTTGATTGCCTTGCGGAGTGAATAACTACATTGTTTATATTCTGCCATATTCCCAGTCCCCTTGCCATGGTTAAATGCGGTGGTTCGTGCTTTCAGTTTCGCGCGAATGCTACCTTCTATCAACGTTTTCTGGTTTGGGTAGGTTTTAATAGTCACAATGGGTACTACATTTCCTATACACTTCCTTATCAACTCATTCCCGTATCCGTATGCGTCTAGATTATTTTCGCAAGCGACTCGGAACATATCCCAGTCCACGTGATCCAAACAATCCTGAATCGTGGATTCCGATTGGTCAGACCAGCGTTGAATAGTATGAAGCACGGGTACTTCCTTGAGTGTGTGTGTGTGACTTGAGGCTGTAATCGCTGCCAAAGGTGCTTCAACTAAGTACTGAGTAAAGGGTCTGAATACTTATGTAAATTTGCTCATCCATCATCCACACACCGTCTCTCTCCAGGCTCTGGATTTAGGAGTGATGATGAATATCAGCCATCAAACGCACGCACACACACACACACACACAACTCCTGCGTGTC